>NC_090175.1:38485370-38520370 GCF_024679245.1 Pseudorasbora parva | reverse complement strand
GGCTACGTGTGTACACATGTACAGTCACTTAATGTGGCCCTCTAAAAGATTGGGCAGGCACTAGTTTTAATAGAAAACACTTGTCGTTAGGAAGCCGCATTTCCTGGAAGGCAGCAAATCTGAGTATGGCCTGCACAAGGAAAAAAAAAACACGACCTTTGACTGAACCTGGGATATGTTGTAGTACAGATGAACAACAGTAATTATTTCAAAACCACAGTAGTTTTTATCTAAGCTCAACGTAGCCAGCTTGCTTTGAAACGGCTGGGCTCGTCCGGGATTTGAACCCGGGACCTCTCGCACCCTAAGCGAGAATCATACCCCTAGACCAACGAGCCTGACTGCGAACACCAACAGCTACGTGTGTACACAAGTACAGTCACTGAATGTTGCCCTCTAAAAGATTGGGCAGGCACTAATTTTAATAGAAAACGCTTGCCGTTAGGAAGCCGCATTTCCTGGAAGGCAGCGACTCTGAGTATGGTCTGTACAAGGAAAAAAAAAACACTTGACCTTTGACTGAATCTGGGCTATGTTGTAGTACAGATGAACAAAAGTAATTATTTCAAAACCTCTGCAGTTTTGAGGTGGGCTCAACGCAGCCAGCTTGCTATGTAACGACTGGGCTCGCCCGGGATTTGAACCCGGGACCTCTCGCACCCTAAGCGAGAATCATACCCCTAGACCAACGAGCCTCTCCGGTATGCCATATTTTGTGTGGGTACCACAAATTTAGTGAAGCTCACCTGTATAACGGAACGTGTTCTGTTGTCGAGATATTTAAGTGTAGATATTTGAGCTTCAAAAACTACTTCAAGGGATACTACAGATTGACGGCCAACTTTGCCAAACAAGGCCCGGTGGCCTAATGGATAAGGCATCAGCCTCCGGAGCTGAGGATTGTGGGTTCAAGTCCCACCTGGGTCGTCTTTGATGGGCTACCTTTAAGATGGCTTTGTGTGAATTTCAAGGAGGATTTTTCAATGACTATATCCATGATGACCGCACGATTGGAATTATCATAATGATAACCATATATCACTATGAAAGACGAATTTAAAAGAGAATTCAACAAAGTGGTTTTTTAACACAAGTCACAACAAAAGTAGCTGTCTACTCATCAAGACTGATTCTGCATCTTCAGCATCAATAAATTGTCTTCTGCCACTCATGCTTTGCCCATGAAGTCAACAGTGCCAATGAGAGCTTTGGCCATCTAATTGTAGAAAAACGCACGGCACACCAGTGAAGGGCTCTAAAAGTCAACAGCAGCATACAGACTATATCTTAGGCTTGACTTTGAACCATAAGGCATCAGCCTCCGTCCAAGGACGTGGTTGAATGAGCTAGCTCTAAGCAAAAGGTCAATGACTGTACAAAAAAACTCCAAGGACATGTATTTCTGTGCTCATGGTTTTAATTCAACTATGACTGATGTAAAATGGTTTGAATCCCAAAACACCTGCAGAAAGTTCAATTTGGCCGAAGTATCAGCCTCTGATGCTAGAGAACGTGGCATCAAGCACCATGTTGTCTGCAGCAAAAGTTCTGATATCAAATGGTTGTTAAAGCAAAGCAACCATCGGAAACAGTGTCAGAAAACCCTTGAACTCATTCTAAATGCTAGAGGGCTCAGTCGGGAATTGAATATAATTGAAATAGAAAGCGTTTGTTGTTAGGAAGCCGAGGAAGTTAGCTTGCTTTGAAACGGCTGGGCTCGTCCGGGATTTGAACCCGGGACCTCTCGCACCCGAAGCGAGAATCATACCCCTAGACCAACGAGCCAGGCCAGAATCACTTATGGCTACGTGTGTACACATGTACAGTCACTTAATGTGGCCCTCTAAAAGATTGGGCAGGCACTAGTTTTAATAGAAAACACTTGTCGTTAGGAAGCCGCATTTCCTGGAAGGCAGCGACTCTGAGTATGGCCTGAAAAAAGGAAAAAAAAAAAACGACCTTTGACTGAACCTGGGATATGTTGTAGTACAGATGAACAACAGTAATTATTTCAAAACCACAGTAGTTTTTATCTAAGCTCAACCTAGCCAGCTTGCTTTGAAACGGCTGGGCTCGTCCGGGATTTGAACCCGGGACCTCTCGCACCCTAAGCGAGAATCATACCCCTAGACCAACGAGCCTGACTGCGAACACCAACAGCTACGTGTGTACACAAGTACAGTCACTGAATGTTGCCCTCTAAAAGATTGGGCAGGCACTAATTTTAATAGAAAACGCTTGCCGTTAGGAAGCCGCATTTCCTGGAAGGCAGCGACTCTGAGTATGGTCTGTACAAGGAAAAAAAAACCACTTGACCTTTGACTGAATCTGGGCTATGTTGTAGTACAGATGAACAAAAGTAGTTATTTCAAAACCTCAGCAGTTTTGAGGTGGGCTCAACGCAGCCAGCTTGCTATGAAACGACTGGGCTCGTCCGGGATTTGAACCCGGGACCTCTCGCACCCTAAGCGAGAATCATACCCCTAGACCAACGAGACTCTCCGGTATGCCATGTTTTGTGTGGGTACCACAAATTAAGTGAAGCTCACCTGTATAACGGAACGTGTTCTGTTGTCGAGATACTTAAGTGTAGATATTTGAGCTTCAAAAACTACTTCAAGGGATACTACAGATTGACGGCCAACTTTGCCAAACAAGGCCCGGTGGCCTAATGGATAAGGCATCAGCCTCCGGAGCTGAGGATTGTGGGTTCAAGTCCCACCTGGGTCGTCTTTGATGGGCTACCTTTAAGATGGCTTTGTGAGAATCTCAAGGAGGATTTTTCAATGACTATATCCATGATGACCGCACGATTGGAATTATCATAATGATAACCATATATCACTATGAAAGACGAATTTAAAAGAGAATTCCACAAAGTGTTTTTTTAACACAAGTCACAACAAAAGTAGCTGTCTACTCATCAAGACTGATTCTGCATCTTCAGCATCAATAAATTGTCTTCTGCCACTCATGCTTTGCCCATGAAGTCAACAGTGCCAATGAGAGCTTTGGCCATCTAATTGCAGAAAAACGCACAGCACACCAGTGAAGGGCTCTAAAAGTCAACAGCAGCATACAGACTATATCTTAGGCTTGACTTTGAACCATAAGGCATCAGCCTCCGTCCAAGGACGTGGTTGAATGAGCTAGCTCTAAGCAAAAGGTCAATGACTGTACAAAGAAACTCCAAGGACATGTATTTCTGTGCTCATCGTTTTAATTCAACTATGACTGATGTAAAATGGTTTGAATCCCAAAACCCCTGCAGAAAGTTCAATTTGGCCGAAGTATCAGCCTCTGATGCTAGAGAACGTGACATCAAGCACCATGTTGTCTGCAGCAAAAGTTCTGATATCAAATGGTTGTTAAAGCAAAGCAACCATCGGAAACAGTGTCAGAAAACCCTTGAACTCATTCTAAATGCTAGAGGGCTCAGTCGGGAATTGAATATAATTGAAATAGAAAGCATTTGTTGTCAGGAAGCCGAGGAAGTTAGCTTGTTTTGAAACGGCTGGGCTCGTCTGGGATTTGAACCCGGGACTTCTCGCACCTGAAGCGAGAATCATACCCCTAGACCAACGAGCCAGACCAGAATCACCTATGGCTATGTGTGTACACATGTACAGTCACTTAATGTGGCCCTCTAAAAGATTGGGCAGGCACTAGTTTTAATAGAAAACACTTGTCGTTAGGAAGCCGCATTTCCTGGAAGGCAGCGACTCTGAGTATAGCCTGTACAAGGAAAAAAAAAACACGACCTTTGACTCAATCTGGGATATGTTGTAGTACAGATGAACAACAGTAATTATTTCAAACCCACAGTAGTTTTTATCTAAGCTCAACGTAGCCAGCTTGCTTTGAAAGGGCTGGGCTCGTCCGGGATTTGAACCCGGGATCTCTCGCACCCTAAGCGAGAATCATACCCCTAGACCAACGAGCCTCTCCGGTATGCCATGTTTTGTGTGGGTACCACAAATTTAGTGAAGCTCACCTGTATAACGGAACGTGTTCTGTTGTCGAGATACTTAAGTGTATCTCGAAGAAAACGCTTGCCGTTAGGAAGCCGCATTTCCTGGAAGGCAGCGACTCTGAGTATGGTCTGTACAAGGAAAAAAAACACTTGACCTTTGACTGAATCTGGGCTATGTTGTAGTACAGATGAACAAAAGTAATTATTTCAAAACCTCAGCAGTTTTGAGGTGGGCTCAACGCAGCCAGCTTGCAATGAAACGACTGGGCTCGTCCGGGATTTGAACCCGGGATCTCTCGCACTCTAAGCGAGAATCATACCCCTAGACCAACGAGCCTGACTGCGAACACCAACAGCTACGTGTGTACACATGTACAGTCACTGAATGTTGCCCTCTAAAAGATTGGGCAGGCACTAATTTTAATAGAAAACGCTTGCCGTTAGGAAGCCGCATTTCCTGGAAGGCAGGGACTCTGAGTATGGTCTGTACAAGGAAAAAAAAAACACTTGACCTTTGACTGAATCTGGGCTATGTTGTAGTACAGATGAACAAAAGTAATTATTTCAAAACCTCAGCAGTTTTGGGGTGGGCTCAAAGCAGACAGCTTGCTATGAAACAACTGGGCTCGTCCGGGATTTGAACCCGGGACCTCTCGCACCCTAAGCGAGAATCATACCCCTAGACCAACGAGCCTCTCCGGTATGCCATGTTTTGTGTGGGTACCACAAATTTAGTGAAGCTCACCTGTATAACGGATCGTGTTCTGTTGTCGAGATACTTAAGTGCAGATATTTGAGCTTCAAAAACTACTTCAAGGGATACTACAGATTGACGGCCAACTTTGACAAACAAAGCCTGGTGGCCTAATGGATAAGGCATCAGCCTCCGGAGCTGAGGATTGTGGGTTCAAGTCCCACCTGGGTCGTCTTTGATGGGCTACCTTTAAGATGGCTTTGTGAGAATTTCAAGGAGGATTTTTCAATGACTATATCCATGATGACCGCACGATTAGAATTATCATAATGATAACCATATATCACTATGAAAGACGAATTTAAAAGAGAATTCCACAAAGTGTTTTTTTAACACAAGTCACAACAAAAGTAGCTGTCTACTCATCAAGACTGATTCTGCATCTTCAGCATCAATAAATTGTCTTCTGCCACTCATGCTTTGCCCATGAAGTCAACAGTGCCAATGAGAGCTTTGGCTATCTAATTGCAGAAAAACGCACGGCACACCAGTGAAGGGCTCTAAAAGTCAACAGCAGCATACAGACTATATCTTAGGCTTGACCTTGAACCATAAGGCATCAGCCTCCGTCCAAGGACGTGGTTGAATGAGCTAGCTCTAAGCAAAAGGTCAATGACTGTACAAAGAAACTCCAAGGACATGTATTTCTGTGCTCATCGTTTTAATTAAACTATGACTGATGTAAAATGGTTTGAATCCCAAAACCCCTGCAGAATGTTCAATTTGGCCGAAGTATCAGCCTCTGATGCTAGAGAACGTGACATCAAGCACCATGTTGTCTGCAGCAAAAGTTCTGATATCAAATGGTTGTTAAAGCAAAGCAACCATCGGAAACAGTGTCAGAAAACCCTTGAACTCATTCTAAATGCTAGAGGGCTCAGTCGGGAATTGAATATAATTGAAATAGAAAGCGTTTGTTGTTAGGAAGCCGAGGAAGTTAGCTTGCTTTGAAACGGCTGGGCTCGTCCGGGATTTGAACCAAGGACCTCTCGCACCCGAAGCAAGAATCATACCCCTAGACCAACGAGCCAGACCAGAATCACCTATGGCTACGTGTGTACACATGTACACTCACTTAATGTGGCCCTCTAAAAGATTGGGCAGGCACTAGTTTTAATAGAAAACACTTGTCGTTAGGAAGCCGCATTTCCTGGAAGGCAGCGACTCTGAGTATGGCCTGAAAAAAGGAAAAAAAAAAAACGACCTTTGACTGAACCTGGGAAATGTTGTAGTACAGATGAACAACAGTAATTATTTCAAAACCACAGTAGTTTTTATCTAAGCTCAACCTAGCCAGCTTGCTTTGAAACGGCTGGGCTCGTCCGGGATTTGAACCCGGGACCTCTCGCACCCTAAGCGAGAATCATACCCCTAGACCAACGAGCCTGACTGCGAACACCAACAGCTACGTGTGTACACAAGTACAGTCACTGAATGTTGCCCTCTAAAAGATTGGGCAGGCACTAATTTTAATAGAAAACGCTTGCCGTTAGGAAGCCGCATTTCCTGGAAGGCAGCGACTCTGAGTATGGTCTGTACAAGGAAAAAAAAAACACTTGACCTTTGACTGAATCTGGGCTATGTTGTAGTACAGATGAACAAAAGTAGTTATTTCAAAACCTCAGCAGTTTTGAGGTGGGCTCAACGCAGCCAGCTTGCTATGAAACGACTGGGCTCGTCCGGGATTTGAACCCGGGACCTCTCGCACCCTAAGCGAGAATCATACCCCTAGACCAACGAGACTCTCCGGTATGCCATGTTTTGTGTGGGTACCACAAATTAAGTGAAGCTCACCTGTATAACGGAACGTGTTCTGTTGTCGAGATACTTAAGTGTAGATATTTGAGCTTCAAAAACTACTTCAAGGGATACTACAGATTGACGGCCAACTTTGACAAACAAGGCCCGGTGGCCTAATGGATAAGGCATCAGCCTCCGGAGCTGAGGATTGTGGGTTCAAGTCCCACCTGGGTCGTCTTTGATGGGCTACCTTTAAGATGGCTTTGTGAGAATTTCAAGGAGGATTTTTCAATGACTATATCCATGATGACCGCACGATTAGAATTATCATAATGATAACCATATATCACTATGAAAGACGAATTTAAAAGAGAATTCCACAAAGTGTTTTTTTAACACAAGTCACAACAAAAGTAGCTGTCTACTCATCAAGACTGATTCTGCATCTTCAGCATCAATAAATTGTCTTCTGCCACTCATGCTTTGCCCATGAAGTCAACAGTGCCAATGAGAGCTTTGGCTATCTAATTGCAGAAAAACGCACGGCACACCAGTGAAGGGCTCTAAAAGTCAACAGCAGCATACAGACTATATCTTAGGCTTGACCTTGAACCATAAGGCATCAGCCTCCGTCCAAGGACGTGGTTGAATGAGCTAGCTCTAAGCAAAAGGTCAATGACTGTACAAAGAAACTCCAAGGACATGTATTTCTGTGCTCATCGTTTTAATTAAACTATGACTGATGTAAAATGGTTTGAATCCCAAAACCCCTGCAGAATGTTCAATTTGGCCGAAGTATCAGCCTCTGATGCTAGAGAACGTGACATCAAGCACCATGTTGTCTGCAGCAAAAGTTCTGATATCAAATGGTTGTTAAAGCAAAGCAACCATCGGAAACAGTGTCAGAAAACCCTTGAACTCATTCTAAATGCTAGAGGGCTCAGTCGGGAATTGAATATAATTGAAATAGAAAGCGTTTGTTGTTAGGAAGCCGAGGAAGTTAGCTTGCTTTGAAACGGCTGGGCTCGTCCGGGATTTGAACCAAGGACCTCTCGCACCCGAAGCAAGAATCATACCCCTAGACCAACGAGCCAGACCAGAATCACCTATGGCTACGTGTGTACACATGTACACTCACTTAATGTGGCCCTCTAAAAGATTGGGCAGGCACTAGTTTTAATAGAAAACACTTGTCGTTAGGAAGCCGCATTTCCTGGAAGGCAGCGACTCTGAGTATGGCCTGAAAAAAGGAAAAAAAAAAAACGACCTTTGACTGAACCTGGGATATGTTGTAGTACAGATGAACAACAGTAATTATTTCAAAACCACAGTAGTTTTTATCTAAGCTCAACCTAGCCAGCTTGCTTTGAAACGGCTGGGCTCGTCCGGGATTTGAACCCGGGACCTCTCGCACCCTAAGCGAGAATCATACCCCTAGACCAACGAGCCTGACTGCGAACACCAACAGCTACGTGTGTACACAAGTACAGTCACTGAATGTTGCCCTCTAAAAGATTGGGCAGGCACTAATTTTAATAGAAAACGCTTGCCGTTAGGAAGCCGCATTTCCTGGAAGGCAGCGACTCTGAGTATGGTCTGTACAAGGAAAAAAAAAACACTTGACCTTTGACTGAATCTGGGCTATGTTGTAGTACAGATGAACAAAAGTAGTTATTTCAAAACCTCAGCAGTTTTGAGGTGGGCTCAACGCAGCCAGCTTGCTATGAAACGACTGGGCTCGTCCGGGATTTGAACCCGGGACCTCTCACACCCTAAGCGAGAATCATACCCCTAGACCAACGAGACTCTCCGGTATGCCATGTTTTGTGTGGGTACCACAAATTAAGTGAAGCTCACCTGTATAACGGAACGTGTTCTGTTGTCGAGATACTTAAGTGTAGATATTTGAGCTTCAAAAACTACTTCAAGGGATACTACAGATTGACGGCCAACTTTGACAAACAAGGCCCGGTGGCCTAATGGATAAGGCATCAGCCTCCGGAGCTGAGGATTGTGGGTTCAAGTCCCACCTGGGTCGTCTTTGATGGGCTACCTTTAAGATGGCTTTGTGAGAATTTCAAGGAGGATTTTTCAATGACTATATCCATGATGACCGCACGATTGGAATTATCATAATGATAACCATATATCACTATGAAAGACGAATTTAAAAGAGAATTCCACAAAGTGTTTTTTTAACACAAGTCACAACAAAAGTAGCTGTCTACTCATCAAGACTGATTCTGCATCTTCAGCATCAATAAATTGTCTTCTGCCACTCATGCTTTGCCCATGAAGTCAACAGTGCCAATGAGAGCTTTGGCCATCTAATTGCAGAAAAACGCACGGCACACCAGTGAAGGGCTCTAAAAGTCAACAGCAGCATACAGACTATATCTTAGGCTTGACTTTGAACCATAAGGCATCAGCCTCCGTCCAAGGACGTGGTTGAATGAGCTAGCTCTAAGCAAAAGGTCAATGACTGTACAAAGAAACTCCAAGGACATGTATTTCTGTGCTCATCGTTTTAATTCAACTATGACTGATGTAAAATGGTTTGAATCCCAAAACCCCTGCAGAAAGTTCAATTTGGCCGAAGTATCAGCCTCTGATGCTAGAGAACGTGACATCAAGCACCATGTTGTCTGCAGCAAAAGTTCTGATATCAAATGGTTGTTAAAGCAAAGCAACCATCGGAAACAGTGTCAGAAAACCCTTGAACTCATTCTAAATGCTAGAGGGCTCAGTCGGGAATTGAATATAATTGAAATAGAAAGCGTTTGTTGTTAGGAAGCCGAGGAAGTTAGCTTGCTTTGAAACGGCTGGGCTCGTCCGGGATTTGAACCAAGGACCTCTCGCACCCGAAGCAAGAATCATACCCCTAGACCAACGAGCCAGACCAGAATCACCTATGGCTACGTGTGTACACATGTACACTCACTTAATGTGGCCCTCTAAAAGATTGGGCAGGCACTAGTTTTAATAGAAAACACTTGTCGTTAGGAAGCCGCATTTCCTGGAAGGCAGCGACTCTGAGTATGGCCTGAAAAAAGGAAAAAAAAAAAACGACCTTTGACTGAACCTGGGATATGTTGTAGTACAGATGAACAACAGTAATTATTTCAAAACCACAGTAGTTTTTATCTAAGCTCAACCTAGCCAGCTTGCTTTGAAACGGCTGGGCTCGTCCGGGATTTGAACCCGGGACCTCTCGCACCCTAAGCGAGAATCATACCCCTAGACCAACGAGCCTGACTGCGAACACCAACAGCTACGTGTGTACACAAGTACAGTCACTGAATGTTGCCCTCTAAAAGATTGGGCAGGCACTAATTTTAATAGAAAACGCTTGCCGTTAGGAAGCCGCATTTCCTGGAAGGCAGCGACTCTGAGTATGGTCTGTACAAGGAAAAAAAAAACACTTGACCTTTGACTGAATCTGGGCTATGTTGTAGTACAGATGAACAAAAGTAGTTATTTCAAAACCTCAGCAGTTTTGAGGTGGGCTCAACGCAGCCAGCTTGCTATGAAACGACTGGGCTCGTCCGGGATTTGAACCCGGGACCTCTCGCACCCTAAGCGAGAATCATACCCCTAGACCAACGAGACTCTCCGGTATGCCATGTTTTGTGTGGGTACCACAAATTAAGTGAAGCTCACCTGTATAACGGAACGTGTTCTGTTGTCGAGATACTTAAGTGTAGATATTTGAGCTTCAAAAACTACTTCAAGGGATACTACAGATACTACCTCTAAAAGATTGGGCAGGCACTAATTTTAATAGAAAACGCTTGCCGTTAGGAAGCCGCATTTCCTGGAAGGCAGCGACTCTGAGTATGGTCTGTACAAGGAAAAAAAAAACACTTGACCTTTGACTGAATCTGGGCTATGTTGTAGTACAGATGAACAAAAGTAGTTATTTCAAAACCTCAGCAGTTTTGAGGTGGGCTCAACGCAGCCAGCTTGCTATGAAACGACTGGGCTCGTCCGGGATTTGAACCCGGGATCTCTCGCACCCTAAGCGAGAATCATACCCCTAGACCAACGAGACTCTCCGGTATGCCATGTTTTGTGTGGGTACCACAAATTAAGTGAAGCTCACCTGTATAACGGAACGTGTTCTGTTGTCGAGATACTTAAGTGTAGATATTTGAGCTTCAAAAACTACTTCAAGGGATACTACAGATTGACGGCCAACTTTGACAAACAAGGCCCGGTGGCCTAATGGATAAGGCATCAGCCTCCGGAGCTGAGGATTGTGGGTTCAAGTCCCACCTGGGTCGTCTTTGATGGGCTACCTTTAAGATGGCTTTGTGAGAATTTCAAGGAGGATTTTTCAATGACTATATCCATGATGACCGCACGATTGGAATTATCATAATGATAACCATATATCACTATGAAAGACGAATTTAAAAGAGAATTCCACAAAGTGTTTTTTTAACACAAGTCACAACAAAAGTAGCTGTCTACTCATCAAGACTGATTCTGCATCTTCAACATCAATAAATTGTCTTCTGCCACTCATGCTTTGCCCATGAAGTCAACAGTGCCAATGAGAGCTTTGGCCATCTAATTGCAGAAAAACGCACGGCACACCAGTGAAGGGCTCTAAAAGTCAACAGCAGCATACAGACTATATCTTAGGCTTGACTTTGAACCATAAGGCATCAGCCTCCGTCCAAGGACGTGGTTGAATGAGCTAGCTCTAAGCAAAAGGTCAATGACTGTACAAAGAAACTCCAAGGACATGTATTTCTGTGCTCATCGTTTTAATTCAACTATGACTGATGTAAAATGGTTTGAATCCCAAAACCCCTGCAGAAAGTTCAATTTGGCCGAAGTATCAGCCTCTGATGCTAGAGAACGTGACATCAAGCACCATGTTGTCTGCAGCAAAAGTTCTGATATCAAATGGTTGTTAAAGCAAAGCAACCATCGGAAACAGTGTCAGAAAACCCTTGAACTCATTCTAAATGCTAGAGGGCTCAGTCGGGAATTGAATATAATTGAAATAGAAAGCGTTTGTTGTTAGGAAGCCGAGGAAGTTAGCTTGCTTTGAAACGGCTGGGCTCGTCCGGGATTTGAACCAAGGACCTCTCGCACCCGAAGCAAGAATCATACCCCTAGACCAACGAGCCAGACCAGAATCACCTATGGCTACGTGTGTACACATGTACACTCACTTAATGTGGCCCTCTAAAAGATTGGGCAGGCACTAGTTTTAATAGAAAACACTTGTCGTTAGGAAGCCGCATTTCCTGGAAGGCAGCGACTCTGAGTATGGCCTGAAAAAAGGAAAAAAAAAAAACGACCTTTGACTGAACCTGGGATATGTTGTAGTACAGATGAACAACAGTAATTATTTCAAAACCACAGTAGTTTTTATCTAAGCTCAACCTAGCCAGCTTGCTTTGAAACGGCTGGGCTCGTCCGGGATTTGAACCCGGGACCTCTCGCACCCTAAGCGAGAATCATACCCCTAGACCAACGAGCCTGACTGCGAACACCAACAGCTACGTGTGTACACAAGTACAGTCACTGAATGTTGCCCTCTAAAAGATTGGGCAGGCACTAATTTTAATAGAAAACGCTTGCCGTTAGGAAGCCGCATTTCCTGGAAGGCAGCGACTCTGAGTATGGTCTGTACAAGGAAAAAAAAAACACTTGACCTTTGACTGAATCTGGGCTATGTTGTAGTACAGATGAACAAAAGTAGTTATTTCAAAACCTCAGCAGTTTTGAGGTGGGCTCAACGCAGCCAGCTTGCTATGAAACGACTGGGCTCGTCCGGGATTTGAACCCGGGACCTCTCGCACCCTAAGCGAGAATCATACCCCTAGACCAACGAGACTCTCCGGTATGCCATGTTTTGTGTGGGTACCACAAATTAAGTGAAGCTCACCTGTATAACGGAACGTGTTCTGTTGTCGAGATACTTAAGTGTAGATATTTGAGCTTCAAAAACTACTTCAAGGGATACTACAGATTGACGGCCAACTTTGCCAAACAAGGCCCGGTGGCCTAATGGATAAGGCATCAGCCTCCGGAGCTGAGGATTGTGGGTTCAAGTCCCACCTGGGTCGTCTTTGATGGGCTACCTTTAAGATGGCTTTGTGAGAATCTCAAGGAGGATTTTTCAATGACTATATCCATGATGACCGCACGATTGGAATTATCATAATGATAACCATATATCACTATGAAAGACGAATTTAAAAGAGAATTCCACAAAGTGTTTTTTTAACACAAGTCACAACAAAAGTAGCTGTCTACTCATCAAGACTGATTCTGCATCTTCAGCATCAATAAATTGTCTTCTGCCACTCATGCTTTGCCCATGAAGTCAACAGTGCCAATGAGAGCTTTGGCCATCTAATTGCAGAAAAACGCACGGCACACCAGTGAAGGGCTCTAAAAGTCAACAGCAGCATACAGACTATATCTTAGGCTTGACTTTGAACCATAAGGCATCAGCCTCCGTCCAAGGACGTGGTTGAATGAGCTAGCTCTAAGCAAAAGGTCAATGACTGTACAAAGAAACTCCAAGGACATGTATTTCTGTGCTCATCGTTTTAATTCAACTATGACTGATGTAAAATGGTTTGAATCCCAAAACCCCTGCAGAAAGTTCAATTTGGCCGAAGTATCAGCCTCTGATGCTAGAGAACGTGACATCAAGCACCATGTTGTCTGCAGCAAAAGTTCTGATATCAAATGGTTGTTAAAGCAAAGCAACCATCGGAAACAGTGTCAGAAAACCCTTGAACTCATTCTAAATGCTAGAGGGCTCAGTCGGGAATTGAATATAATTGAAATAGAAAGCATTTGTTGTCAGGAAGCCGAGGAAGTTAGCTTGTTTTGAAACGGCTGGGCTCGTCTGGGATTTGAACCCGGGACTTCTCGCACCTGAAGCGAGAATCATGCCCCTAGACCAACGAGCCAGACCAGAATCACCTATGGCTATGTGTGTACACATGTACAGTCACTTAATGTGGCCCTCTAAAAGATTGGGCAGGCACTAGTTTTAATAGAAAACACTTGTCGTTAGGAAGCCGCATTTCCTGGAAGGCAGCTACTCTGAGTATAGCCTGTACAAGGAAAAAAAAAACACGACCTTTGACTGAATCTGGGATATGTTGTAGTACAGATGAACAACAGTAATTATTTCAAACCCACAGTAGTTTTTATCTAAGCTCAACGTAGCCAGCTTGCTTTGAAAGGGCTGGGCTCGTCCGGGATTTGAACCCGGGATCTCTCGCACCCTAAGCGAGAATCATACCCCTAGACCAACGAGCCTCTCCGGTATGCCATGTTTTGTGTGGGTACCACAAATTTAGTGAAGCTCACCTGTATAACGGAACGTGTTCTGTTGTCGAGATACTTAAGTGTATCTCGAAGAAAACGCTTGCCGTTAGGAAGCCGCATTTCCTGGAAGGCAGCGACTCTGAGTATGGTCTGTACAAGGAAAAAAAAACACTTGACCTTTGACTGAATCTGGGCTATGTTGTAGTACAGATGAACAAAAGTAATTATTTCAAAACCTCAGCAGTTTTGAGGTGGGCTCAACGCAGCCAGCTTGCTATGAAACGACTGGGCTCGTCCGGGATTTGAACCCGGGATCTCTCGCACTCTAAGCGAGAATCATACCCCTAGACCAACGAGCCTGACTGCGAACACCAACAGCTACGTGTGTACACATGTACAGTCACTGAATGTTGCCCTCTAAAAGATTGGGCAGGCACTAATTTTAATAGAAAACGCTTGCCGTTAGGAAGCCGCATTTCCTGGAAGGCAGGGACTCTGAGTATGGTCTGTACAAGGAAAAAAAAAACACTTGACCTTTGACTGAATCTGGGCTATGTTGTAGTACAGATGAACAAAAGTAATTATTTCAAAACCTCAGCAGTTTTGGGGTGGGCTCAAAGCAGACAGCTTGCTATGAAACGACTGGGCTCGTCCGGGATTTGAACCCGGGACCTCTCGCACCCTAAGCGAGAATCATACCCCTAGACCAACGAGCCTCTCCGGTATGCCATGTTTTGTGTGGGTACCACAAATTTAGTGAAGCTCACCTGTATAACGGATCGTGTTCTGTTGTCGAGATACTTAAGTGCAGATATTTGAGCTTCAAAAACTACTTCAAGGGATACTACAGATTGACGGCCAACGTTGCCAAACAAAGCCTGGTGGCCTAATGGATAAGGCATCAGCCTCCGGAGCTGAGGATTGTGGGTTCAAGTCCCACCTGGGTCGTCTTTGATGGGCTACCTTTAAGATGGCTTTGTGAGAATTTGCAAGGAGGATTTTTCAATGACTATATCCATGATGACCGCACGATTAGAATTATCATAATGATAACCATATATCACTATGAAAGACGAATTTAAAAGAGAATTCCACAAAGTGTTTTTTTAACACAAGTCACAACAAAAGTAGCTGTCTACTCATCAAGACTGATTCTGCATCTTCAGCATCAATAAATTGTCTTCTGCCACTCATGCTTTGCCCATGAAGTCAACAGTGCCAATGAGAGCTTTGGCTATCTAATTGCAGAAAAACGCACGGCACACCAGTGAAGGGCTCTAAAAGTCAACAGCAGCATACAGACTATATCTTAGGCTTGACCTTGAACCATAAGGCATCAGCCTCCGTCCAAGGACGTGGTTGAATGAGCTAGCTCTAAGCAAAAGGTCAATGACTGTACAAAGAAACTCCAAGGACATGTATTTCTGTGCTCATCGTTTTAATTAAACTATGACTGATGTAAAATGGTTTGAATCCCAAAACCCCTGCAGAATGTTCAATTTGGCCGAAGTATCAGCCTCTGATGCTAGAGAACGTGACATCAAGCACCATGTTGTCTGCAGCAAAAGTTCTGATATCAAATGGTTGTTAAAGCAAAGCAACCATCGGAAACAGTGTCAGAAAACCCTTGAACTCATTCTAAATGCTAGAGGGCTCAGTCGGGAATTGAATATAATTGAAATAGAAAGCGTTTGTTGTTAGGAAGCCGAGGAAGTTAGCTTGCTTTGAAACGGCTGGGCTCGTCCGGGATTTGAACCAAGGACCTCTCGCACCCGAAGCAAGAATCATACCCCTAGACCAACGAGCCAGACCAGAATCACCTATGGCTACGTGTGTACACATGTACACTCACTTAATGTGGCCCTCTAAAAGATTGGGCAGGCACTAGTTTTAATAGAAAACACTTGTCGTTAGGAAGCCGCATTTCCTGGAAGGCAGCGACTCTGAGTATGGCCTGAAAAAAGGAAAAAAAAAAAACGACCTTTGACTGAACCTGGGATATGTTGTAGTACAGATGAACAACAGTAATTATTTCAAAACCACAGTAGTTTTTATCTAAGCTCAACCTAGCCAGCTTGCTTTGAAACGGCTGGGCTCGTCCGGGATTTGAACCCGGGACCTCTCGCACCCTAAGCGAGAATCATACCCCTAGACGAACGAGCCTGACTGCGAACACCAACAGCTACGTGTGTACACAAGTACAGTCACTGAATGTTGCCCTCTAAAAGATTGGGCAGGCACTAATTTTAATAGAAAACGCTTGCCGTTAGGAAGCCGCATTTCCTGGAAGGCAGCGACTCTGAGTATGGTCTGTACAAGGAAAAAAAAAACACTTGACCTTTGACTGAATCTGGGCTATGTTGTAGTACAGATGAACAAAAGTAGTTATTTCAAAACCTCAGCAGTTTTGAGGTGGGCTCAACGCAGCCAGCTTGCTATGAAACGACTGGGCTCGTCCGGGATTTGAACCCGGGACCTCTCGCACCCTAAGCGAGAATCATACCCCTAGACCAACGAGACTCTCCGGTATGCCATGTTTTGTGTGGGTACCACAAATTAAGTGAAGCTCACCTGTATAACGGAACGTGTTCTGTTGTCGAGATACTTAAGTGTAGATATTTGAGCTTCAAAAACTACTTCAAGGGATACTACAGATTGACGGCCAACTTTGACAAACAAGGCCCGGTGGCCTAATGGATAAGGCATCAGCCTCCGGAGCTGAGGATTGTGGGTTCAAGTCCCACCTGGGTCGTCTTTGATGGGCTACCTTTAAGATGGCTTTGTGAGAATTTCAAGGAGGATTTTTCAATGACTATATCCATGATGACCGCACGATTGGAATTATCATAATGATAACCATATATCACTATGAAAGACGAATTTAAAAGAGAATTCCACAAAGTGTTTTTTTAACACAAGTCACAACAAAAGTAGCTGTCTACTCATCAAGACTGATTCTGCATCTTCAGCATCAATAAATTGTCTTCTGCCACTCATGCTTTGCCCATGAAGTCAACAGTGCCAATGAGAGCTTTGGCCATCTAATTGCAGAAAAACGCACGGCACACCAGTGAAGGGCTCTAAAAGTCAACAGCAGCATACAGACTATATCTTAGGCTTGACTTTGAACCATAAGGCATCAGCCTCCGTCCAAGGACGTGGTTGAATGAGCTAGCTCTAAGCAAAAGGTCAATGACTGTACAAAGAAACTCCAAGGACATGTATTTCTGTGCTCATCGTTTTAATTCAACTATGACTGATGTAAAATGGTTTGAATCCCAAAACCCCTGCAGAAAGTTCAATTTGGCCGAAGTATCAGCCTCTGATGCTAGAGAACGTGACATCAAGCACCATGTTGTCTGCAGCAAAAGTTCTGATATCAAATGGTTGTTAAAGCAAAGCAACCATCGGAAACAGTGTCAGAAAACCCTTGAACTCATTCTAAATGCTAGAGGGCTCAGTCGGGAATTGAATATAATTGAAATAGAAAGCGTTTGTTGTTAGGAAGCCGAGGAAGTTAGCTTGCTTTGAAACGGCTGGGCTCGTCCGGGATTTGAACCAAGGACCTCTCGCACCCGAAGCAAGAATCATACCCCTAGACCAACGAGCCAGACCAGAATCACCTATGGCTACGTGTGTACACATGTACACTCACTTAATGTGGCCCTCTAAAAGATTGGGCAGGCACTAGTTTTAATAGAAAACACTTGTCGTTAGGAAGCCGCATTTCCTGGAAGGCAGCGACTCTGAGTATGGCCTGAAAAAAGGAAAAAAAAAAACGACCTTTGACTGAACCTGGGATATGTTGTAGTACAGATGAACAACAGTAATTATTTCAAAACCACAGTAGTTTTTATCTAAGCTCAACCTAGCCAGCTTGCTTTGAAACGGCTGGGCTCGTCCGGGATTTGAACCCGGGACCTCTCGCACCCTAAGCGAGAATCATACCCCTAGACCAACGAGCCTGACTGCGAACACCAACAGCTACGTGTGTACACAAGTACAGTCACTGAATGTTGCCCTCTAAAAGATTGGGCAGGCACTAATTTTAATAGAAAACGCTTGCCGTTAGGAAGCCGCATTTCCTGGAAGGCAGCGACTCTGAGTATGGTCTGTACAAGGAAAAAAAAACACTTGACCTTTGACTGAATCTGGGCTATGTTGTAGTACAGATGAACAAAAGTAATTATTTCAAAACCTCAGCAGTTTTGAGGTGGGCTCAACGCAGCCAGCTTGCTATGAAACGACTGGGCTCGTCCGGGATTTGAACCCGGGATCTCTCGCACTCTAAGCGAGAATCATACCCCTAGACCAACGAGCCTGACTGCGAACACCAACAGCTACGTGTGTACACATGTACAGTCACTGAATGTTGCCCTCTAAAAGATTGGGCAGGCACTAATTTTAATAGAAAACGCTTGCCGTTAGGAAGCCGCATTTCCTGGAAGGCAGGGACTCTGAGTATGGTCTGTACAAGGAAAAAAAAAACACTTGACCTTTGACTGAATCTGGGCTATGTTGTAGTACAGATGAACAAAAGTAATTATTTCAAAACCTCAGCAGTTTTGGGGTGGGCTCAAAGCAGACAGCTTGCTATGAAACGACTGGGCTCGTCCGGGATTTGAACCCGGGACCTCTCGCACCCTAAGCGAGAATCATACCCCTAGACCAACGAGCCTCTCCGGTACGCCATGTTTTGTGTGGGTACCACAAATTTAGTGAAGCTCACCTGTATAACGGATCGTGTTCTGTTGTCGAGATACTTAAGTGCAGATATTTGAGCTTCAAAAACTACTTCAAGGGATACTACAGATTGACGGCCAACGTTGCCAAACAAAGCCTGGTGGCCTAATGGATAAGGCATCAGCCTCCGGAGCTGAGGATTGTGGGTTCAAGTCCCACCTGGGTCGTCTTTGATGGGCTACCTTTAAGATGGCTTTGTGAGAATTTGCAAGGAGGATTTTTCAATGACTATATCCATGATGACCGCACGATTAGAATTATCATAATGATAACCATATATCACTATGAAAGACGAATTTAAAAGAGAATTCCACAAAGTGTTTTTTTAACACAAGTCACAACAAAAGTAGCTGTCTACTCATCAAGACTGATTCTGCATCTTCAGCATCAATAAATTGTCTTCTGCCACTCATGCTTTGCCCATGAAGTCAACAGTGCCAATGAGAGCTTTGGCTATCTAATTGCAGAAAAACGCACGGCACACCAGTGAAGGGCTCTAAAAGTCAACAGCAGCATACAGACTATATCTTAGGCTTGACCTTGAACCATAAGGCATCAGCCTCCGTCCAAGGACGTGGTTGAATGAGCTAGCTCTAAGCAAAAGGTCAATGACTGTACAAAGAAACTCCAAGGACATGTATTTCTGTGCTCATCGTTTTAATTAAACTATGACTGATGTAAAATGGTTTGAATCCCAAAACCCCTGCAGAATGTTCAATTTGGCCGAAGTATCAGCCTCTGATGCTAGAGAACGTGACATCAAGCACCATGTTGTCTGCAGCAAAAGTTCTGATATCAAATGATTATTCAATTATATCCATATAATTATATTATGGATATAATTATTTCAAAAACTCAGCAGTTTTGAGGTGGGCTCAACGCAGCCAGCTTGCTATGAAACGACTGGGCTCGTCCGGGATTTGAACCCGGGACCTCTCGCACCCTAAGCGAGAATCATACCCCTAGACCAACGAGCCTCTCCGGTATGCCATGTTTTGTGTGGGTACCACAAATTTAGTGAAGCTCACCTGTATAACGGAACGTGTTCTGTTGTCGAGATACTTAAGTGTAGATATTTGAGCTTCAAAAACTACTTCAAGGGATACTACAGATTGACGGCCAACTTTGCCAAACAAGGCCCGGTGGCCTAATGGATAAGGCATCAGCCTCCGGAGCTGAGGATTGTGGGTTCAAGTCCCACCTGGGTCGTCTTTGATGGGCTACCTTTAAGATGGCTTTGTGAGAATTTGCAAGGAGGATTTTTCAATGACTATATCCATGATGACCGCACGATTAGAATTATCATAATGATAACCATATATCACTATGAAAGACGAATTTAAAAGAGAATTCCACAAAGTGTTTTTTTAACACAAGTCACAACAAAAGTAGCTGTCTACTCATCAAGACTGATTCTGCATCTTCAGCATCAATAAATTGTCTTCTGCCACTCATGCTTTGCCCATGAAGTCAACAGTGCCAATGAGAGCTTTGGCTATCTAATTGCAGAAAAACGCACGGCACACCAGTGAAGGGCTCTAAAAGTCAACAGCAGCATACAGACTATATCTTAGGCTTGACCTTGAACCATAAGGCATCAGCCTCCGTCCAAGGACGTGGTTGAATGAGCTAGCTCTAAGCAAAAGGTCAATGACTGTACAAAGAAACTCCAAGGACATGTATTTCTGTGCTCATCGTTTTAATTAAACTATGACTGATGTAAAATGGTTTGAATCCCAAAACCCCTGCAGAATGTTCAATTTGGCCGAAGTATCAGCCTCTGATGCTAGAGAACGTGACATCAAGCACCATGTTGTCTGCAGCAAAAGTTCTGATATCAAATGATTATTCAATTATATCCATATAATTATATTATGGATATAATTATTTCAAAAACTCAGCAGTTTTGAGGTGGGCTCAACGCAGCCAGCTTGCTATGAAACGACTGGGCTCGTCCGGGATTTGAACCCGGGACCTCTCGCACCCTAAGCGAGAATCATACCCCTAGACCAACGAGCCTCTCCGGTATGCCATGTTTTGTGTGGGTACCACAAATTTAGTGAAGCTCACCTGTATAACGGAACGTGTTCTGTTGTCGAGATACTTAAGTGTAGATATTTGAGCTTCAAAAACTACTTCAAGGGATACTACAGATTGACGGCCAACTTTGCCAAACAAGGCCCGGTGGCCTAATGGATAAGGCATCAGCCTCCGGAGCTGAGGATTGTGGGTTCAAGTCCCAACTGGGTCGTCTTTGATGGGCTACCTTTAAGATGGCTTTGTGAGAATTTCAAGGAGGATATATGACTATATCCATGATGACCGCACGATTGGAATTATCATAATGATAACCATATATCACTATGAAAGACGAATTTAAAAGAGAATTCCACAAAGTGTTTTTTTAACACAAGTCACAACAAAAGTAGCTGTCTACTCATCAAGACTGATTCTGCATCTTCAGCATCATCAAAAATTGTCTTCTGCCACTCATGCTTTGCCCATGAAGTCAACAGTGCCAATGAGAGCTTTGGCCATCTAATTGCAGAAAAACGCACGGCACACCAGTGAAGGGCTCTAAAAGTCAACAGCAGCATACAGACTATATCTTAGGCTTGACTTTGAACCATAAGGCATCAGCCTCCGTCCAAGGACGTGGTTGAATGAGCTAGCTCTAAGCAAAAGGTCAATGACTGTACAAAGAAACTTTAAGGACATGTATTTCTGTGCTCATGGTTTTAATTAAACTATGACTGATGTAAAATGGTTTGAATCCCAAAACCCCTGCAGAAAGTTCAATTTGGCCGAAATATCAGCCTCTGATGCTAGAGAACGTGACATCAAGCACCATGTTGTCTGCAGCAAAAGTTCTGATATCAAATGGTTGTTAAAGCAAAGCAACCATCGGAAACAGTGTCAGAAAACCTTGAACTCATTCTAAATGCTAGAGGGCTCAGTCGGGACTTGAATATAATTGAAATAGAAAGCGTTTGTTGTTAGGAAGCCGAGGAAGTTAGCTTGCTTTGAAACGGCTGGGCTCGTCCGGGATTTGAACCCGGGACCTCTCGCAACCGAAGCGAGAATCATACCCCTAGACCAACGAGCCAGACCTGAATCACCTATGGCTACGTGTGTACACATCTACAGTCACTTAATGTGGCCCTCTAAAAGATTGGGCAGGCACTAGTTTTAATAGAAAACACTTGTCGTTAGGAAGCCGCATTTCCTGGAAGGCAGCGACTCTGAGTATGGCCTGCACAAGGAAAAAAAAAACACGACCTTTGACTGAATCTGGGATATGTTGTAGTACAGATGAACAACAGTATTTATTTCAAAAACACAGTAGTTTTTATCTAAGCTCAACGTAGCCAGCTTGCTTTGAAACGGCTGGGCTCGTCCGGGATTTGAACCCGGGACCTCTCGCACCCTAAGCGAGAATCATACCCTTAGACCAACGAGCCTGACTGCGAACACCAACAGCTACGTGTGTACACATGTACAGTCACTGAATGTTGCCCTCTAAAAGATTGGGCAGGCACTAATTTTAATAGAAAACGCTTGCCGTTAGGAAGCCGCATGTCCTGGAAGGCAGCGACTCTGAGTATGGTCTGTACAAGGAAAAAAAAAACACTTGACCTTTGACTGAATCTGGGCTATGTTGTAGTACAGATGAACAAAACTAATTATTTCAAAAACTCAGCAGTTTTGAGGTGGGCTCAACGCAGCCAGCTTGCTATGAAACGACTGGGCTCGTCCGGGATTTGAACCCGGGACCTCTCGCACCCTAAGCGAGAATCATACCCCTAGACCAACGAGCCTCTCCGATATGCCATGTTTTGTGTGGGTACCACAAATTTAGTGAAGCTCACCTGTATAACGGAACGTGTTCTGTTGTCGAGATACTTAAGTGTAGATATTTGAGCTTCAAAAACTACTTCAAGGGATACTACAGATTGACGGCCAACTTTGCCAAACAAGGCCCGGTGGCCTAATGGATAAGGCATCAGCCTCCGGAGCTGAGGATTATGGGTTCAAGTCCCAACTGGGTCGTCTTTGATGGGCTACCTTTAAGATGGCTTTGTGAGAATTTCAAGGAGGATATATGACTATATCCATGATGACCGCACGATTGGAATTATCATAATGATAACCATATATCACTATGAAAGACGAATTTAAAAGAGAATTCCACAAAGTGTTTTTTTAACACAAGTCACAACAAAAGTAGCTGTCTACTCATCAAGACTGATTCTGCATCTTCAGCATCATCAAAAATTGTCTTCTGCCACTCATGCTTTGCCCATGAAGTCAACAGTGCCAATGAGAGCTTTGGCCATCTAATTGCAGAAAAACGCACGGCACACCAGTGAAGGGCTCTAAAAGTCAACAGCAGCATACAGACTATATCTTAGGCTTGACTTTGAACCATAAGGCATCAGCCTCCGTCCAAGGACGTGGTTGAATGAGCTAGCTCTAAGCAAAAGGTCAATGACTGTACAAAGAAACTTTAAGGACACGTATTTCTGTGCTCATGGTTTTAATTAAACTATGACTGATGTAAAATGGTTTGAATCCCAAAACCCCTGCAGAAAGTTCAATTTGGCCGAAATATCAGCCTCTGATGCTAGAGAACGTGACATCAAGCACCATGTTGTCTGCAGCAAAAGTTCTGATATCAAATGGTTGTTAAAGCAAAGCAACCATCGGAAACAGTGTCAGAAAACCTTGAACTCATTCTAAATGCTAGAGGGCTCAGTCGGGACTTGAATATAATTGAAATAGAAAGCGTTTGTTGTTAGGAAGCCGAGGAAGTTAGCTTGCTTTGAAACGGCTGGGCTCGTCCGGGATTTGAACCCGGGACCTCTCGCACCCGAAGCGAGAATCATACCCCTAGACCAACGAGCCAGACCAGAATCACCTATGGCTACGTGTGTACACATCTACAGTCACTTAATGTGGCCCTCTAAAAGATTGGGCAGGCACTAGTTTTAATAGAAAACACTTGTCGTTAGGAAGCCGCATTTCCTGGAAGGCAGCGACTCTGAGTATGGCCTGCACAAGGAAAAAAAAAAACACGACCTTTGACTGAATCTGGGATATGTTGTAGTACAGATGAAAAACAGTAATTATTTCAAAACCACAGTAGTTTTTATCTAAGCTCAACGTAGCCAGCTTGCTTTGAAACGGCTGGGCTCGTCCGGGATTTGAACCCGGGACCTCTCGCACCCTAAGCGAGAATCATACCCCTAGACCAACGAGCCTGACTGCGAACACCAACAGCTACGTGTGTACACATGTACAGTCACTGAATGTTGCCCTCTAAAAGATTGGGCAGGCACTAATTTTAATAGAAAACGCTTGCCGTTAGGAAGCCGCATTTCCTGGAAGGCAGCGACTCTGAGTATGGTCTGTACAAGGAAAAAAAAAACACTTGACCTTTGACTGAATCTGGGCTATGTTGTAGTACAGATGAACAAAAGTAATTATTTCAAAAACTCAGCAGTTTTGAGGTGGGCTCAACGCAGCCAGCTTGCTATGAAACGACTGGGCTCGTCCGGGATTTGAACCCGGGACCTCTCGCACCCTAAGCGAGAATCATACCCCTAGACCAACGAGCCTCTCCGGTATGCCATGTTTTGTGTGGGTACCACAAATTTAGTGAAGCTCACCTGTATAACGGAACGTGTTCTGTTGTCGAGATACTTAAGTGTAGATATTTGAGCTTCAAAAACACCTTCAAGGGATACTACAGATTGACGGCCAACTTTGCCAAACAAGGCCCGGTGGCCTAATGGATAAGGCATCAGCCTCCGGAGCTGAGGATTGTGGGTTCAAGTCCCAACTGGGTCATCTTTGATGGGCTACCTTTAAGATGGCTTTGTGAGAATTTCAAGGAGGATTTTTCAATGACTATATCCATGATGACCGCACGATTGGAATTATCATAATGATAACCATATATCACTATGAAAGACGAATTTAAAAGAGAATTCCACAAAGTGTTTTTTTAACACAAGTCACAACAAAAGTAGCTGTCTACTCATCAAGACTGATTCTGCATCTTCAGCATCAATAAATTGTCTTCTGCCACTCATGCTTTGCCCATGAAGTCAACAGTGCCAATGAGAGCTTTGGCCATCTAATTGCAGAAAAACGCACGGCACACCAGTGAAGGGCTCTAAAAGTCAACAGCAGCATAAAGACTATATCTTAGGCTTGACTTTGAACCATAAGGCATCAGCCTCCGTCCAAGGACGTGGTTGAATGAGCTAGCTCTAAGCAAAAGGTCAATGACTGTACAAAGAAACTCCAAGGACATGTATTTCTGTGCTCATGGTTTTAATTCAACTATGACTGATGTAAAATGGTTTGAATCCCAAAACCCCTGCAGAAAGTTCAATTTGGCCGAAATATCAGCCTCTGATGCTAGAGAACGTGACATCAAGCACCATGTTGTCTGCAGCAAAAGTTCTGATATCAAATGGTTGTTAAAGCAAAGCAACCATCGGAAACAGTGTCAGAAAACCTTGAACTCATTCTAAATGCTAGAGGGCTCAGTCGGGAATTGAATATAATTGAAATAGAAAGCGTTTGTTGTTAGGAAGCCGAGGAAGTTAGCTTGCTTTGAAACGGCTGGGCTCGTCCGGGATTTGAACCCGGGACCTCTCGCACCCGAAGCGAGAATCATACCCCTAGACCAACGAGCCAGACCAGAATCACCTATGGCTACGTGTGTACACATCTACAGTCACTTAATGTGGCCCTCTAAAAGATTGGGCAGGCACTAGTTTTAATAGAAAACACTTGTCGTTAGGAAGCCGCATTTCCTGGAAGGCAGCGACTCTGAGTATGGCCTGCACAAGGAAGAAAAAAACACGACCTTTGTCTGAATCTGGGATATGTTGTAGTACAGATGAACAACAGTAATTATTTCAAAACCACAGTAGTTTTTATCTAAGCTCAACGTAGTGTGCACACATGTACAGCTACGTGTGTACACATGTACAGTCACTGAATGTTGCCCTCTAAAAGATTGGGCAGGCACTAATTTTAATAGAAAACGCTTGCCGTTAGGAAGCCGCATTTCCTGGAAGGCAGCGACTCTGAGTATGGTCTGTACAAGGAAAAAAAAAACACTTGACCTTTGACTGAATCTGGGCTATGTTGTAGTACAGATGAACAAAAGTAATTATTTCAAAAACTCAGCAGTTTTGAGGTGGGCTCAACGCAGCCAGCTTGCTATGAAACGACTGGGCTCGTCCGGGATTTGAACCCGGGACCTCTCGCACCCTAAGCGAGAATCATACCCCTAGACCAACGAGCCTCTCCGGTATACCATGTTTTGTGTGGGTACCACAAATTTAGTGAAGCTCACCTGTATAACGGAACGTGTTCTGTTGTCGAGATACTTAAGTGTAGATATTTGAGCTTCAAAAACTACTTCAAGGGATACTACAGATTGACGGCCAACTTTGCCAAACAAGGCCCGGTGGCCTAATGGATAAGGCATCAGCCTCCGGAGCTGAGGATTGTGGGTTCAAGTCCCAACTGGGTCGTCTTTGATGGGCTACCTTTAAGATGGCTTTGTGAGAATTTGCAAGGAGGATTTTTCAATGACTATATCCATGATGACCGCACGATTAGAATTATCATAATGATAACCATATATCACTATGAAAGACGAATTTAAAAGAGAATTCCACAAAGTGTTTTTTTAACACAAGTCACAACAAAAGTAGCTGTCTACTCATCAAGACTGATTCTGCATCTTCAGCATCAATAAATTGTCTTCTGCCACTCATGCTTTGCCCATGAAGTCAACAGTGCCAATGAGAGCTTTGGCTATCTAATTGCAGAAAAACGCACGGCACACCAGTGAAGGGCTCTAAAAGTCAACAGCAGCATACAGACTATATCTTAGGCCTGACCTTGAACCATAAGGCATCAGCCTCCGTCCAAGGACGTGGTTGAATGAGCTAGCTCTAAGCAAAAGGTCAATGACTGTACAAAGAAACTCCAAGGACATGTATTTCTGTGCTCATCGTTTTAATTAAACTATGACTGATGTAAAATGGTTTGAATCCCAAAACCCCTGCAGAATGTTCAATTTGGCCGAAGTATCAGCCTCTGATGCTAGAGAACGTGACATCAAGCACCATGTTGTCTGCAGCAAAAGTTCTGATATCAAATGATTATTCAATTATATCCATATAATTATATTATGGATATAATTATTTCAAAAACTCAGCAGTTTTGAGGTGGGCTCAACGCAGCCAGCTTGCTATGAAACGACTGGGCTCGTCCGGGATTTGAACCCGGGACCTCTCGCACCCTAAGCGAGAATCATACCCCTAGACCAACGAGCCTCTCCGGTATGCCATGTTTTGTGTGGGTACCACAAATTTAGTGAAGCTCACCTGTATAACGGAACGTGTTCTGTTGTCGAGATACTTAAGTGTAGATATTTGAGCTTCAAAAACTACTTCAAGGGATACTACAGATTGACGGCCAACTTTGCCAAACAAGGCCCGGTGGCCTAATGGATAAGGCATCAGCCTCCGGAGCTGAGGATTGTGGGTTCAAGTCCCAACTGGGTCGTCTTTGATGGGCTACCTTTAAGATGGCTTTGTGAGAATTTCAAGGAGGATATATGACTATATCCATGATGACCGCACGATTGGAATTATCATAATGATAACCATATATCACTATGAAAGACGAATTTAAAAGAGAATTCCACAAAGTGTTTTTTTAACACAAGTCACAACAAAAGTAGCTGTCTACTCATCAAGACTGATTCTGCATCTTCAGCATCATCAAAAATTGTCTTCTGCCACTCATGCTTTGCCCATGAAGTCAACAGTGCCAATGAGAGCTTTGGCCATCTAATTGCAGAAAAACGCACGGCACACCAGTGAAGGGCTCTAAAAGTCAACAGCAGCATACAGACTATATCTTAGGCTTGACTTTGAACCATAAGGCATCAGCCTCCGTCCAAGGACGTGGTTGAATGAGCTAGCTCTAAGCAAAAGGTCAATGACTGTACAAAGAAACTTTAAGGACATGTATTTCTGTGCTCATGGTTTTAATTAAACTATGACTGATGTAAAATGGTTTGAATCCCAAAACCCCTGCAGAAAGTTCAATTTGGCCGAAATATCAGCCTCTGATGCTAGAGAACGTGACATCAAGCACCATGTTGTCTGCAGCAAAAGTTCTGATATCAAATGGTTGTTAAAGCAAAGCAACCATCGGAAACAGTGTCAGAAAACCTTGAACTCATTCTAAATGCTAGAGGGCTCAGTCGGGACTTGAATATAATTGAAATAGAAAGCGTTTGTTGTTAGGAAGCCGAGGAAGTTAGCTTGCTTTGAAACGGCTGGGCTAGTCCGGGATTTGAACCCGGGACCTCTCGCAACCGAAGCGAGAATCATACCCCTAGACCAACGAGCCAGACCTGAATCACCTATGGCTACGTGTGTACACATCTACAGTCACTTAATGTGGCCCTCTAAAAGATTGGGCAGGCACTAGTTTTAATAGAAAACACTTGTCGTTAGGAAGCCGCATTTCCTGGAAGGCAGCGACTCTGAGTATGGCCTGCACAAGGAAAAAAAAAACACGACCTTTGACTGAATCTGGGATATGTTGTAGTACAGATGAACAACAGTATTTATTTCAAAAACACAGTAGTTTTTATCTAAGCTCAACGTAGCCAGCTTGCTTTGAAACGGCTGGGCTCGTCCGGGATTTGAACCCGGGACCTCTCGCACCCTAAGCGAGAATCATACCCCTAGACCAACGAGCCTGACTGCGAACACCAACAGCTACGTGTGTACACATGTACAGTCACTGAATGTTGCCCTCTAAAAGATTGGGCAGGCACTAATTTTAATAGAAAACGCTTGCCGTTAGGAAGCCGCATGTCCTGGAAGGCAGCGACTCTGAGTATGGTCTGTACAAGGAAAAAAAAACCACTTGACCTTTGACTGAATCTGGGCTATGTTGTAGTACAGATGAACAAAAGTAATTATTTCAAAAACTCAGCAGTTTTGAGGTGGGCTCAACGCAGCCAGCTTGCTATGAAACGACTGGGCTCGTCAGGGATTTGAACCCGGGACCTCTCGCACCCTAAGCGAGAATCATACCCCTAGACCAACGAGCCTCTCCGATATGCCATGTTTTGTGTGGGTACCACAAATTTAGTGAAGCTCACCTGTATAACGGAACGTGTTCTGTTGTCGAGATACTTAAGTGTAGATATTTGAGCTTCAAAAACTACTTCAAGGGATACTACAGATTGACGGCCAACTTTGCCAAACAAGGCCCGGTGGCCTAATGGATAAGGCATCAGCCTCCGGAGCTGAGGATTATGGGTTCAAGTCCCAACTGGGTCGTCTTTGATGGGCTACCTTTAAGATGGCTTTGTGAGAATTTCAAGGAGGATATATGACTATATCCATGATGACCGCACGATTGGAATTATCATAATGATAACCATATATCACTATGAAAGACGAATTTAAAAGAGAATTCCACAAAGTGTTTTTTTAACACAAGTCACAACAAAAGTAGCTGTCTACTCATCAAGACTGATTCTGCATCTTCAGCATCATCAAAAATTGTCTTCTGCCACTCATGCTTTGCCCATGAAGTCAACAGTGCCAATGAGAGCTTTGGCCATCTAATTGCAGAAAAACGCACGGCACACCAGTGAAGGGCTCTAAAAGTCAACAGCAGCATACAGACTATATCTTAGGCTTGACTTTGAACCATAAGGCATCAGCCTCCGTCCAAGGACGTGGTTGAATGAGCTAGCTCTAAGCAAAAGGTCAATGACTGTACAAAGAAACTTTAAGGACACGTATTTCTGTGCTCATGGTTTTAATTAAACTATGACTGATGTAAAATGGTTTGAATCCCAAAACCCCTGCAGAAAGTTCAATTTGGCCGAAATATCAGCCTCTGATGCTAGAGAACGTGACATCAAGCACCATGTTGTCTGCAGCAAAAGTTCTGATATCAAATGGTTGTTAAAGCAAAGCAACCATCGGAAACAGTGTCAGAAAACCTTGAACTCATTCTAAATGCTAGAGGGCTCAGTCGGGACTTGAATATAATTGAAATAGAAAGCGTTTGTTGTTAGGAAGCCGAGGAAGTTAGCTTGCTTTGAAACGGCTGGGCTCGTCCGGGATTTGAACCCGGGACCTCTCGCACCCGAAGCGAGAATCATACCCCTAGACCAACGAGCCAGACCAGAATCACCTATGGCTACGTGTGTACACATCTACAGTCACTTAATGTGGCCCTCTAAAAGATTGGGCAGGCACTAGTTTTAATAGAAAACACTTGTCGTTAGGAAGCCGCATTTCCTGGAAGGCAGCGACTCTGAGTATGGCCTGCACAAGGAAGAAAAAAACACGACCTTTGTCTGAATCTGGGATATGTTGTAGTACAGATGAACAACAGTAATTATTTCAAAACCACAGTAGTTTTTATCTAAGCTCAACATAGCCAGCTTGCTTTGAAACGGCTGGGCTCGTCCGGGATTTGAACCCGGGACCTCTCGCACCCTAAGCGAGAATCATACCCCTAGACCAACGAGCCTGACTGCGAACATCAACAGCTACGTGTGTACACATGTACAGTCACTGAATGTTGCCCTCTAAAAGATTGGGCAGGCACTAATTTTAATAGAAAACGCTTGCCGTTAGGAAGCCGCATTTCCTGGAAGGCAGCGACTCTGAGTATGGTCTGTACAAGGAAAAAAAAAACACTTGACCTTTGACTGAATCTGGGCTATGTTGTAGTACAGATGAACAAAAGTAATTATTTCAAAAACTCAGCAGTTTTGAGGTGGGCTCAACGCAGCCAGCTTGCTATGAAACGACTGGGCTCGTCCGGGATTTGAACCCGGGACCTCTCGCACCCTAAGCGAGAATCATACCCCTAGACCAACAAGCCTCTCCGGTATGCCATGTTTTGTGTGGGTACCACAAATTTAGTGAAGCTCACCTGTATAACGGAACGTGTTCTGTTGTCGAGATACTTAAGTGTAGATATTTGAGCTTCAAAAACACCTTCAAGGGATACTACAGATTGACGGCCAACTTTGCCAAACAAGGCCCGGTGGCCTAATGGATAAGGCATCAGCCTCCGGAGCTGAGGATTGTGGGTTCAAGTCCCAACTGGGTCGTCTTTGATGGGCTACCTTTAAGATGGCTTTGTGAGAATTTCAAGGAGGATTTTTCAATGACTATATCCATGATGACCGCACGATTGGAATTATCATAATGATAACCATATATCACTATGAAAGACGAATTTAAAAGAGAATTCCACAAAGTGTTTTTTTAACACAAGTCACAACAAAAGTAGCTGTCTACTCATCAAGACTGATTCTGCATCTTCAGCATCATCAAAAATTGTCTTCTGCCACTCATGCTTTGCCCATGAAGTCAACAGTGCCAATGAGAGCTTTGGCCATCTAATTGCAGAAAAACGCACGGCACACCAGTGAAGGGCTCTAAAAGTCAACAGCAGCATACAGACTATATCTTAGGCTTGACTTTGAACCATAAGGCATCAGCCTCCGTCCAAGGACGTGGTTGAATGAGCTAGCTCTAAGCAAAAGGTCAATGACTGTACAAAGAAACTTTAAGGACACGTATTTCTGTGCTCATGGTTTTAATTAAACTATGACTGATGTAAAATGGTTTGAATCCCAAAACCCCTGCAGAAAGTTCAATTTGGCCGAAATATCAGCCTCTGATGCTAGAGAACGTGACATCAAGCACCATGTTGTCTGCAGCAAAAGTTCTGATATCAAATGGTTGTTAAAGCAAAGCAACCATCGGAAACAGTGTCAGAAAACCTTGAACTCATTCTAAATGCTAGAGGGCTCAGTCGGGACTTGAATATAATTGAAATAGAAAGCGTTTGTTGTTAGGAAGCCGAGGAAGTTAGCTTGCTTTGAAACGGCTGGGCTCGTCCGGGATTTGAACCCGGGACCTCTCGCACCCGAAGCGAGAATCATACCCCTAGACCAACGAGCCAGACCAGAATCACCTATGGCTACGTGTGTACACATCTACAGTCACTTAATGTGGCCCTCTAAAAGATTGGGCAGGCACTAGTTTTAATAGAAAACACTTGTCGTTAGGAAGCCGCATTTCCTGGAAGGCAGCGACTCTGAGTATGGCCTGCACAAGGAAGAAAAAAACACGACCTTTGTCTGAATCTGGGATATGTTGTAGTACAGATGAACAACAGTAATTATTTCAAAACCACAGTAGTTTTTATCTAAGCTCAACATAGCCAGCTTGCTTTGAAACGGCTGGGCTCGTCCGGGATTTGAACCCGGGACCTCTCGCACCCTAAGCGAGAATCATACCCCTAGACCAACGAGCCTGACTGCGAACATCAACAGCTACGTGTGTACACATGTACAGTCACTGAATGTTGCCCTCTAAAAGATTGGGCAGGCACTAATTTTAATAGAAAACGCTTGCCGTTAGGAAGCCGCATTTCCTGGAAGGCAGCGACTCTGAGTATGGTCTGTACAAGGAAAAAAAAAACACTTGACCTTTGACTGAATCTGGGCTATGTTGTAGTACAGATGAACAAAAGTAATTATTTCAAAAACTCAGCAGTTTTGAGGTGGGCTCAACGCAGCCAGCTTGCTATGAAACGACTGGGCTCGTCCGGGATTTGAACCCGGGACCTCTCGCACCCTAAGCGAGAATCATACCCCTAGACCAACAAGCCTCTCCGGTATGCCATGTTTTGTGTGGGTACCACAAATTTAGTGAAGCTCACCTGTATAACGGAACGTGTTCTGTTGTCGAGATACTTAAGTGTAGATATTTGAGCTTCAAAAACACCTTCAAGGGATACTACAGATTGACGGCCAACTTTGCCAAACAAGGCCCGGTGGCCTAATGGATAAGGCATCAGCCTCCGGAGCTGAGGATTGTGGGTTCAAGTCCCAACTGGGTCGTCTTTGATGGGCTACCTTTAAGATGGCTTTGTGAGAATTTCAAGGAGGATTTTTCAATGACTATATCCATGATGACCGCACGATTGGAATTATCATAATGATAACCATATATCACTATGAAAGACGAATTTAAAAGAGAATTCCACAAAGTGTTTTTTTAACACAAGTCACAACAAAAGTAGCTGTCTACTCATCAAGACTGATTCTGCATCTTCAGCATCAATAAATTGTCTTCTGCCACTCATGCTTTGCCCATGAAGTCAACAGTGCCAATGAGAGCTTTGGCCATCTAATTGCAGAAAAACGCACGGCACACCAGTGAAGGGCTCTAAAAGTCAACAGCAGCATAAAGACTATATCTTAGGCTTGACTTTGAACCATAAGGCATCAGCCTCCGTCCAAGGACGTGGTTGAATGAGCTAGCTCTAAGCAAAAGGTCAATGACTGTACAAAGAAACTCCAAGGACATGTATTTCTGTGCTCATGGTTTTAATTCAACTATGACTGATGTAAAATGGTTTGAATCCCAAAACCCCTGCAGAAAGTTCAATTTGGCCGAAATATCAGCCTCTGATGCTAGAGAACGTGACATCAAGCACCATGTTGTCTGCAGCAAAAGTTCTGATATCAAATGGTTGTTAAAGCAAAGCAACCATCGGAAACAGTGTCAGAAAACCTTGAACTCATTCTAAATGCTAGAGGGCTCAGTCGGGAATTGAATATAATTGAAATAGAAAGCGTTTGTTGTTAGGAAGCCGAGGAAGTTAGCTTGCTTTGAAACGGCTGGGCTCGTCCGGGATTTGAACCCGGGACCTCTCGCACCCGAAGCGAGAATCATACCCCTAGACCAACGAGCCAGACCAGAATCATCTATGGCTACGTGTGTACACATCTACAGTCACTTAATGTGGCCCTCTAAAAGATTGGGCAGGCACTAGTTTTAATAGAAAACACTTGTCGTTAGGAAGCCGCATTTCCTGGAAGGCAGCGACTCTGAGTATGGCCTGCACAAGGAAGAAAAAAACACGACCTTTGTCTGAATCTGGGATATGTTGTAGTACAGATGAACAACAGTAATTATTTCAAAACCACAGTAGTTTTTATCTAAGCTCAACGTAGCCAGCTTGCTTTGAAACGGCTCGGCTCGTCCGGGATTTGAACCCGGGACCTCTCGCACCCTAAGCGGCAATCATACCCCTAGACCAACGAGCCTGACTGCGAACACCAGCAGCTACGTGTGTACACATGTACAGTCACTGAATGTTGCCCTCTAAAAGATTGGGCAGGCACTAATTTTAATAGAAAACGCTTGCCGTTAGGAAGCCGCATTTCCTGGAAGGCAGCGACTCTGAGTATGGTCTGTACAAGGAAAAAACAAACACTTGACCTTTGACTGAATCTGGGCTATGTTGTAGTACAGATGAACAAAAGTAATTATTTCAAAAACTCAGCAGTTTTGAGGTGGGCTCAACGCAGCCAGCTTGCTATGAAACGACTGGGCTCGTCCAGGATTTGAACCCGGGACCTCTCGCACCCTAAGCGAGAATCATACCCCTAGACCAACGAGCCTCTCTGGTATGCCATGTTTTGTGTGGGTACCACAAATTTAGTGAAGCTCACCTGTATAACGGAACGTGTTCTGTTGTCGAGATACTTAAGTGTAGATATTTGAGCTTCAAAAACTACTTCAAGGGATACTACAGATTGACGGCCAACTTTGCCAAACAAGGCCCGGTGGCCTAATGGATAAGGCATCAGCCTCCGGAGCTGAGGATTGTGGGTTCAAGTCCCAACTGGGTCGTCTTTGATGGGCTACCTTTAAGATGGCTTTGTGAGAATTTCAAGGAGGATTTTTCAATGACTATATCCATGATGACCGCACGATTGGAATTATCATAATGATAACCATATATCACTATGAAAGACGAATTTAAAAGAGAATTCCACAAAGTGTTTTTTTAACACAAGTCACAACAAAAGTAGCTGTCTACTCATCAAGACTGATTCTGCATCTTCAGCATCAATAAATTGTCTTCTGCCACTCATGCTTTGCCCATGAAGTCAACAGTGCCAATGAGAGCTTTGGCCATCTAATTGCAGAAAAACGCACGGCACACCAGTGAAGGGCTCTAAAAGTCAACAGCAGCATACAGACTATATCTTAGGCTTGACTTTGAACCATAAGGCATCAGCCTCCGTCCAAGGACGTGGTTGAATGAGCTAGCTCTAAGCAAAAGGTCAATGACTGTACAAAGAAACTCCAAGGACATGTATTTCTGTGCTCATGGTTTTAATTCAACTATGACTGATGTAAAATGGTTTGAATCCCAAAACCCCTGCAGAAAGTTCAATTTGGCCGAAATATCAGCCTCTGATGCTAGAGAACGTGACATCAAGCACCATGTTGTCTGCAGCAAAAGTTCTGATATCAAATGGTTGTTAAAGCAAAGCAACCATCGGAAACAGTGTCAGAAAACCTTGAA